>NC_138771.1:230170792-230190792 GCF_965119305.1 Pelophylax lessonae
ACATGTTGGCATTCATGGTTCCCTCAATGAACTGTAGCTCCCCAGTGCCGGAGTGGGGAGTGGGGGGGTCAGCCTGTCAGTGCTTAGACCATATGCCACACACTGCATCAAATTGGTCCGCATGGCTGTCGCCCCAGAAGGAAGCCTCTTCTAAAGATGATGCACAAGAAAGCCTGCAAACAGTTTGCTGAAGACAAGCAGACTAAGGACATAGATTACTGGAACCATGTCCTGTGGTCTGATGAGAACAAGATAAACTTATTTGGTTCAGATGATGTCAAGCGTGTGTGGCGGCTATTATTTTATAGGAAAAAGTAAAAAATGTTGTTTTTTTTTTTCTTCAAAATTTTGGTTCTTTTTTGTTTATAGCGCAAAAAATAAAACCTGCAGAGGTGATCAAATACCATCAAATAAAGCTATATTTGTGGGGGAAAAAAAATCAAGTTTATTTGGGTACAGTGTCGCACGACCGCGCAAACGCAGTGCCGTATTGTTTACTAGTTTATAGTGTATATGTGTGTTACTTTATTGCACTTTAATTCCCTGCAAACGTGCAACCCCACAATATGACTCTGAAGCTGAAAAATCTATCTTGAGCCCACCTTAATTTCTTTTCTGAACAACTTCAGTCATTCATCAATCACTTGTACCCTTGATCCATGTGTCATAGGCCCTCTTTGAAAGCTGTTAACCTTATCTGCCATCTATCATTTTGTTCTGGAGCTCTATGGGGAAAAACACATCCCAGCATCCCTTTAAATGTGCATGATCGAATGCAACCAATCAGGAGACTGCACAATGCTGAGTGGCCAGTGGGCAGATCCCAGGGATGGGTTCTTTCATATGATGCTTTTTAAAAATATCTGAGGCAGAATATTGTGAGGTATTTAAAAGCCTGCCAGCCCCTTCCACCAAACTTGAGCTAAAAACCGCAGAGACACTGAGGTATGATGTCACTGATTCTCAAAAAAGGTATTTATTCAGAAAAAAATGATTTAAACCAACGTTTTTAATTGTATGTTGATCAGAGTGGGAGGGGAAAGGTGTTATATGTGTACAGTACACTTCTGCTTTAACATTTATGTGCCAGCTAACCTTTTTTATTAAGTCATTAGGGTATCAAGGTATATTCAAAAGAATTGCTTAGATTTTTTTTTAACAAGGTAAATGTTGAATTTACTTGGTAACGAGAGTGAGACTGTGTTCAGTGCCTAGTATCTTATCCAGATCAAATTCAGTACAGCCCTTCTGGTTCAGTGGCATATCAGGCCAAATCCTCCTAGAGCATAGGCACTTACTGTACATGGCCCTTGGGGGTCTATTACAAAAAAAAAAAAAAAGATTAAGTGCAGTGTTGCTAATTTAAACGCAGCAGTTTATTTAAAGGTAATACTTATTTATTTATTTTATTCCCATTTCTCCATTATAGGAACTTGAAATACAGGCCCGGGCACACGGCCTGCCAATATCAACAATGTGCACCGTGGAACTAGCTTCACAAGTTATTAAACAGCAGGCATATGGAGAAAATATACCAGAAGATTATGCTCACCAGCTTCCTCTGTCTATTGGGAAAACAAATGATCTGTGTGATGGATCAGCGGGATTTTCAGATCCACTCTCACACTTTACAGATTTATCATTTAGTGCTGCTTTAAAAGAACAGATGCTGGAAGAGATGTCTCCATTTGGAACAGACCCCTTCCTGTCTGCGACATCACCTGATCTTTCCAAAGGAAGCAGCAGGAGGAGCAGTTTCAGCACAGACGACGGAGATGATCTATAAGTACAATGACTGGTTTCTAAGAGACATTCATCTGATGTATTTTTTGCTTCCTCACTAAAAGACTATAGACAGTTTTGACCAGTGCTTTTCGAGCACATGCTGAACCACTCCAGTGAAAAAAAAAGTATCTGTTTTATAATAGCAGGGTTGACAACATATATCATATACCCATTCCGTTAGAGCAGGGGTCTTCAAACTATGGCCCTCCAGTTGATCATGCCTAGTCATGTCTGTGAAAGTCAGAGTTTTACAATGCCTCATGGGATGTGTAGTTCCGCAACAGCTGGAGGGCCGTAGTTTAAGGATCCCTGCGTTAGAGGGACCCTCAGTGATTTCATCTAATTAGTGAATAGCGGTCACACTTTTTACCTGTTTACCGGCCTCTAAAATCACTTGGTGTGCTAAAAAATCTCAATTACTCCTTGTATATTATAATGGACATTTTTTTTTCACATTTGTATTAATGGCGTTTCTATTCTTAAAACATTTTATTTTAATTTTGGATAGCATGGGTAGAGGTTAGAAACTGTTTTGTGAGGGAAAAAGTGAGAGAAAATCTGCATCAGGGAAACAAACGATAATAAAAAAAATAAAATAAATTACAAGGGTTGTAGCAATCCCCTACTCAACTTTAAAATGCATCTTTGTTGCTATTACAGAGATTTCCCCTCATTTCCTGTCCTCGGGAGAAACTTTTTACCAGAGAGGAAGTGAAGTAGTCTCTCCAATGGGGACAGTAAAGCCTGACAATCCTTACCCTTATCCCAAAAAAAAAAAAACTTTATGGATAAAGATACACTTTAACTTGTCTTCTCTCTATGCTGGAATATGTGTCTTCCCTTTACTAAATACAATTAGTTTAGCTGACCAAGCATGTACACAGTAGACACTTGCTGCCTTTAAATAGAGAATACAGTGCAATGTATTGCAGCATTTAAAATGTAAAAATAATTTCACATGGGTTTTAAGGAACAATTTGTTTCTGAAACGTTGTGTGCAGCCACATGTTTTTCAGTAGCCATGAAATTGTTTTGTTCAAGAAAAGAGAACTCAAATAAAGTATATGATCATACGGAAATCAAAAAGAAAGTTTATAGGATACAGGAAAAGAATATATTTAATTTTAAATATTTTTTTTTAAATAAACACTTCACAGAAAAGTGTGTAGCATAGAAACCACAGCAGAGATGTGAAACCGCCACATTCAGATAAATTATAAATATATTTCTCAACAAAAAACATATTTCTTTCTAGTTTTGGATAGAATAGTAAGGGTTATCATGTCTATCGTGGTTTTTTTTTTTTTTTTTTAACTGTCTGTGACACCAACACTTTCCATCAAGGATACATGATAGCATCTCATAATAAGGAGAAATCTCACATTTGACAGTTGTTACTGGTAAATGTGTCCCCATTGGAGGATTTTCAATTCACGAACTAGTGGTAATGACCGCATTTTTCATTTTTAAGGACAGAGACAGCAAGAAAAGCTGACATAGGTTCTTAAAATGTCCCACTCAAGCCAAAACTACAAAAAGAAGGCATGATCCAGCATTACACTTTAATATTTATAGGAACAAATAACAATATTGCGTAGTTTAGGGATTCATAAAATGAAAGATTTCCCTGCTTCATGTTTTTGGCTTTTCTATATAACCAGTGAAAATGTGTTTTATTTGGCTAGCTAACAATATGAAAAGAAGTGGACCTCCTAAACCAAAAACAGGAAAGGTATGATAAATAAAATTTGCCTTCACATGATTGGGTGTTTGACATGAACACAGGTTCTTTTTAAAAGGATCATAAAACATTCCTTTAGTAAATCAATGACTATGACTGCTGTTTCACCATAATAGTTGGTTTGTGGATGTGGTCCTCAGTGGCAGCAGACATAAAACACGTTAATGACTGTCAGAAACTCATTTCTGTGTATGGTAAATTAATTCTACTATTGCTCTGTCTAATTGAGCGTTGTTGCTATCTATTCATGTATAGTCTGTTGGATATATTTGTTTATTTAATAGTATACTGTATAATAGTACACAATCTGACCATTCTGAATCTGTACATTTGGAAACAAATGCTTAATGAGTAGGGCGGCTGTTTCTCCACTTTACTAGGTGTATCGACACAAACTCTGAGTTCTTTCAGTCTCAAAAATTGAATTTATGTGTGGATAAATCAGTTTTCTAGAGCATACCATCTTTCTTTTCGACAAAGAAAAAGTCCCGCATGGAAACCCCCTGTGAGTGTGGGTGGACTTTTAAGGGCACAACATGAGACGTACACATAAGTAGTATAAAAATAAATCAATTTATTACACTAAATAACATGACCGCTCTTGGACAAGAGTATTTGGATCTATGTATCTATACATTGTGTAATTACTGTCACTATTGTCTATATGTTAGCTAAGGATATATAGACATTTTTGAAGTGGACGATATCTGTCCCATTGTCTATTCGGCTTTCTCTCTAAAGCCTGCATTGGATTCACATGTTTTTTTTTATATTTTGTCTAATATTTTATTAATTTTTTTATACTACTTATGCGTATCATGTTTCATGTTGTGCCCTTTAAAGTCCACCCCCTACTCACAGGGGCTATCCATGTGAGATTTTATTCTTTGAACTTAAGTGTGACTTTACTGGCTACGATATCCTATTATGTTACTGTGATAATAAAGCTGGCCATAAGCCAGTAGTATTTCCTTTGAATGTTCATATAGAAATTCTGAATAATGCTTTGTCAGAGCATTTGAAAACAAATGTTTTTCAAATGAAATTTTACTGGTGTACGGCTATTTTAAAGTGTTACTAAACCCAGGACCCTGCATTCACTATATCTGGTCTCCCACAGTACACAGATTATGGGAATGCAAAAGTTTTAGGAAATATAAACTGCTAAATACCTTTTCTCATCAGCAGTTGGAGCAGTCTTGTGACTTCTTTCAGTGTCTAAATAAAGCTTGTAGGAGAAGTTTTCATTCTTCTCTGTCTGTCCTATGAAACTGCAGGACCCCTGTCCCTCTGACTGGACAGTGCTGATTGGCCCTGTGCTGATCACATGCACTCTCCCAAGAAAAAAAAAAAAACTCTCTAGCAATACACACCAAACTGAGAATGCGCAGCTTGTCCCCTATGCTTTGTTCATTCGGGAGATGGCTTGGGGACAGTGGAAGAAGGTGAAAATCAGACAAAACAGGATCAAACAGACATTTTACACAATGCCATGGATTAACCCCTTAGGTTCCACAGTGAGTATAACAAGCATACATTACTGCATATACAGAACAGTCTGATATTACTGTTGTGGGTTTAATAAGGCTAGTTAGTTAGTTGGGTTAAGAGCACAGGGAAAAGACAATCAGCATAGGGGGCAGGAAGTACAAATACAGCCCTGAAGCTGGAAATCCCAATGTTAACCCCTCTAAGGGTCTGCTCAATCTTATTTTAAAGTGGAGAAGATTTTTAACCTAAAATTGAGAGACAGCTTACAGAAAAATTATGATTTCAGCTTTTTTTCATGGTAGAAAAAAATGATGTGACCTACACGTATTCACGTACACCCACATTTTCACTGATTGCTTTTTTTCTGCTCTAAGAATTAAATGAAGCAGTGCATATTATGTAATTTTCAGTAATAGTTTGTCAAGTTCAATTACCTATATTCAGTTATCCATCACATCCAAGTACGAATTTAAACATGTATCTACAAGTTAGAACATAGCCCAGAATCAAGGGTAACTTACAGCCTAGTGAGTTTAAGTAGGAACAAACACTTGTACTGTTACTATACTTTTTCATAGGTCATAATGAGTGCTTATTTGAATATTTCATCATTTATTAAATTACAATTCTTTTCTAAGATGATCTAATTCAGTAAAGGTCTAAGTTATCAGTCCTTTTTTCAAGGTCAGCTTGTAGAATTAAAAGAAAAAAAGAGTGGCATTATAAAGAGAACAAAAGACATCATTTCAACAATCATAAAAATTTGCATTCAACACTAAACTTAGAGTACATCAATGGATAGTCCATGTTTGTAATTTTGCTTCTTTTATCTCATTATTTCCCATTAAGCAATATCAAACATGTCATGTTTTCTAGTATTGAAAACAATTATATGTGCTTTTGACACACAATGGCACTTATAATGAATAGGTAAATGCAGCAACCAAACAGATATAGCCTTACTAAACTTACAAAAGACGGACCTTAATACATTAGCTCTCATATTTAACCCTCTTATGGACCACAGCCGTTTTTACAATTCTACTGTGGACTTATTTTTTCTGCAATAACTCAATACTTGGAATTATATTAAACCCAAAGCCAAAATGTAATATATTGCAGCTTACCATTCATTAGATGTGGAGGTTTGTTAGATTTTTTCTTTTTTTAGGGTTTTTTCCCCCTCTATTTTCCCCTGGAGTTCTGGTCAGTAACACACCTACTGTATTAGCAGATATACATACAGTAACAAATTGAAGCTTATACTTTATAATCAGTTATAACAAACAAATGCTTTCCTTTTGGGGTAAATGTTTCACATACATATACATAAATTCAGATTTTTTTAGGCACCCTTGTCAGTATAAAATGGTCTGTCTTATCTCTCTGACTGCAAGAGAGCTTTTCTTTTTAAAAAAAACAGACTTACTCGCTGGACCACCAGATGCAAATAGAGGAAAGAAAGCCTAAAAAAGGAAACTAGTACAGCCATACCATCTAAGAACTGGTAAGCTGCAATATAATAAATGTTTGCTTTTGGGTTTATTATTGCTTTAAGGTAATAAAGTTATACATTCATATTTGGGGGTACAAACTAAGCTTTCTTTTGGCAATAATGCCTTAAAAAATTATTGTATTTTCTATGTATAAATATAATATATCTATAGACAAAATATGTTAAAGAATAAAAAATAATGAATTTTTTAATCTATTTTTAACCAGTGATGGAATAAAAAGTAGTTTTACTGTAACTTTTTTCCCATTTAATGACACTAAAATTATGTTTCTGGTACAAAGTAGCATAAAGTTATTTGCAAACAAAAAATAATGTATATTTTTTTCATTTTGAAAAAAAAAAAACAATTATTAAGTAAAGAAAATGTTTAAAGATCACCATAAACATAATAGCTAAGGGGAGAAAGGGAGAAAGAAGTCAATTAGGGCTGATAAGTGTTAACTGTGAGTTAATAAGAGGTTAAATAGGAATACATTTTATTTAATAAAAAAAAAAAAATAATAATTTTAACTTGTAACTTCTTTAAATTATGTCATATGCAAATTGAAGATAATGCCTTTTATCTACATGTGAATGAAATAATAACTAAAATGTAACAATACAGTGCTACATTGTTTTACTCACTTGCAGACTATCTACAAGTGTCATGATACACAGGAGCGGCTGCATTTTGACAGCCTCTCATACTGTGTAATACAAAGCAATCCACAACTGTCATTTTGACAGCTGCCAATTGCTGGTAATAGCAAAAAGGTGAAGCAGCAGGGGGAGGAGAGCGGGTCATAAGAGATGTATCCTAGAAATTTTGTTTTTAGAACATGTCGTTTACATTCAAAATCCTTTACAGATTATAAAGTTAGTAGTGGTTCACTGCTTTGCAACACTGGTGTCCTTGGTTCAATTTCGGGACAAGACATTATCTGTATGACATTTGTATCTTCTTACTGTGCTTGTGTAGGTTTCCATTGGATACTGTGTTTCCTCCCATACTCCAAAGCCATGCTGGTAGGTTCATTGGCTCTTGTCTAAATAGGTCCCAGTTTGTGTGCGTGTGCATATGCATATGAGGTAGAGATCTTAGTGTGTAAACTCCTTAAGGGCGGGGACTGATGTGAATAAACAGTATGTAAAGTGATGCATCAAATATTGGTGCTAAATGCCTATAATAAATACATAAACCATAAGTGACTGCACATTTCTGTGTTTTGTATTAACTTATTAAGTTAGCCTTGTTACATATATTGGCATGAGTGCTTTATTTTATGTATTTTCAAAAAGCTCAAGATAACATCAAGATATTATGCAGAAGTTCCACAAATTAAGTATTCACAGTAAGCTCTTTTATAGTAATAACTTGAATCCCCAAAGGCTAAAAAAAAAAAAAACATGAAATAAAAATGGAGATCAGTGAATGTGATGTAAAGTAATGTTTATGAGTATCGCTGTCTAAAAAGTACCAAAAATCAATTGGAATTGCAGAATAAAAGTAGAGGCAAAACTTTTTTTCATTTTAGATGGCACAGAATTTTTTTTTTCAAAATCTGTGTCCCATTGCGGAGACTTCCCTTCACTTCCTGTCCCACAGCCAAACAGGAAGGGAAAATAAATCACTGCAAATTAAGGGAATTCCTTGGGGACCCCCTAGATTTACCCTCTATTACCTTCTTGAGGACAACCCAAAATGTGTTTTCTTTTACTATCACTTTCAATAATAATGGTAAACTGGGCAATAGAGAGGGGGAATCTCCTTAGTAGGGGGCACAGACAGCAATACAAACTGACAAGCATTATTATCCCTCTGTACTCTATACAAAACTAAAAAAAGTTTTGCATTTAGTTACACTT
Organism: Pelophylax lessonae; assembly: GCF_965119305.1. Taxonomy (NCBI): domain Eukaryota; kingdom Metazoa; phylum Chordata; class Amphibia; order Anura; family Ranidae; genus Pelophylax; species Pelophylax lessonae. Next base: position 230,179,171 of record NC_138771.1, read on the forward strand.
TAATCAAAGATATTGTGATAAATGTTTTAAGTAAAATCTTTCAAACGCTCTAAAACAGAAATGTTGCAGACATTGCTACAAGAGAAAAAGGAGCCTTGCAGCCTTTTCCTTTTATGTGCCCTAATGTGTGTGGATGTGCTACAAGGCATATTAGGCAAGGCCTGTTCAGTAAGTAAAATGCTTTTTAGTAAATAGATGTATTCAAGCAATAATTACCCCTTACAATACAAAGGGTTCATGAATGCAGTTGTTTTAGAGTTATGATGTTACAGTAAACTGTTTTCAGGAAATAGGTGTGTTTTCTTTTATGACGTTAAGGATTGCAGTGAATATGTTTTAGTATTTATTGGTTTTATTTACACAGAAATGTTATAAAAAATGCAAAATTTGAACAAAGGTTTGTAAAATCTATTTAATTACCTTGGGAACAAATCAGTAATTTTACATCTGGAGTGGTACAAACTGTTGTGATGTTCAACTTTTAATAACCAGATACTTGGTCGTCGTTATTATTTTTCAACCTACAGCATGTGAAGTGTGCTGCATGCTTGAGGAGTTGTACAAAAGATCCATAAAAACTGATTAATGTGCTTTGAGGTTTTTTTTTTGTTTTCCAATTTCTCCTACTACCTGTCTGATAAACGTATTTCTAGATTTTGCGTTCTCCATTAAATACACATGAACTAATTGCCTTAAAAATTGATTTACAAAACATAAATCATTATAATGTATATACTGTATCTTTCGAATTTCTCTAATTTTATAATTTGATTATTCCATACAGTTTCCCATTTATTCTGTTTTCTGTTGTTTTTAATTCTATTTGTACTTTATTGTTATGTTGCTTTTATTGTGCCTTTGTTCCTAAAGGGCTGATTTTATTACTTTTTTTTTTTTTGTACAGTAAATATATGACGTTGCTTGTAAATAAAAAAAAGTTATTACAAAGATTGCTTCAGAAAATTAAGTAAAATTGTAGTTCAAGACTTTTACCATAGACCTTTATGTGAAAATATTAATTGCAATTTTTTTTTTCTAAGGCGGCATCTGTACAGTCTTTTCACCTTTAATGTCTATATTGTCGGTTGATCTATTCAAATTTTGAAACCTAAACCAAACTTTTTTTACACCGTATTTGTAAACTGATGATATGGCATTGGTATTAAAATAATTTTAAGAAAACATTCTTTTGTTTTGCTTTGTTTTATATTCAAAATATGCAGAAAGTAGGGGTAAACAGGCTCTTTGCAGACAGCCCAATAGACCTAAAATCCGCTTTATTTATCAGCAAACAGTGACAGGCTTTGTCTTCAGATTAACTTTCTGAATAGCCGAAAGATATCGGTTCTAAGGACAATCACTCACAGCCATATCCCTCAATCATAGCATCATTTAAAGAGAAAAGAAGAAGAACCCAACAGGTCTAAAATGTTGGAAAACTCGACCCCAAAGAGGGGAGTTAGCCCCCATTATTCTTCTCATAATGGGACTTTATAGGCTGTGAGTTTGTTATAGATTGGAAGATCACACAATGATTTAAAATAACACCTTTATTCATTTTATCAAAAAAGAGATAAAATCATAATTTATAAAAACGTTTTTTACAACCATATTGCGCGCATGTCTGCCTGGATTCATTCAATATAGATACAGTACTGATATTTCCTATGCATTTCGCTGAGTGTTGTGCTCATTCAATAGCTTCTTCAGGGACCACATGTAGTACTTAGAGACTGTTTTACAGACAGCAATTGAAAGAGCAGTTGCCGAGCTTGCCAGGCACTCCCAGGTGACTGTCCAAAGCACAGTAGGCGGGTAAAAGACCCAGTGGCTGGACGTCCCCCACAAATGTGAATCGGCACCCCCCAAGGGGCTACCACAGTGGGGGTAGGCCTAATGACGTGCACTGGACCGCACCAATATCTCTCAAAGGCAGGCCAGGACATCTCTTTTTTGATAAAATTAATAAAGATGTTATTTTAAATCATCGTGTGATCTTCCAATCTATGACAACCTCACAGCCTATAAAGTCCCATTGTGAGAAGAATAATAGGGGCTAACTCCCCTCTTTGGAGTTGAGTTTTCCAACATTTTAGACCCGTTGGGTTTTTTTTTTTTCCCCTTTTAATGATGTTCAGAATAACTTTAAACACAACAGGTAAATCTTTCCATATGTAGAACAAATTCTTACATAAATAACTTTCAGCACCCCAGCCATAGCATACACAGTTTTTCAAAGACTCTGGTAAAGGCCAGCTCACCCAGTGGGTCAAAGTCAGATTATGGAGATGTTCACTTCGTTCCTATCAAGACCACCTTTTTCTCTAGCTCACTTGTCACCTCCTCCCATGCTCACCTTCAGGACTTTATCTGCACCTCTCCCATACTATCACACTCTCTACCCCAATCTATCCAACTAATTCCTACTCTGTCTACTTTTAGACAATCCCTGAAAACCCTACTCATTACAGAAGCATATCCTGCCTCCACCTAACAACTGTACTTTTGTTTTCTCCATCATCTCATCCTCCACAGTTACTACCTTTTGTATCACTTGATTCTCCCTATTAGATTATAAGCTCTAACGAGCAGGGCCCTCTGATTCCTCCTGTATTGAATTGTATTGTAACTGTACTGTCTGCTCTCATGTTGTAAAGCACTGCTCAAACTGTTGGCTCTATATAAATCCTGTATAATAATAATAAGCTCCTTAAAGGCTAAGTTCACCCATAGTAAAATAAATAAATGCACATCATTTTGCAAGTAAAAAAAAAAAAGTGCATTTATTATTTTATTACACTGGAGTCTGCAAAGCATTGCACTAGTTATCATTAGATCTTGGGTGGAATTTTTGGCACCTGCTGACACTATTGACAGCTCTCTACCTGTACTTCCATGCAGGCAGATAGTTACTCAACTGCAGGATTTGTCAGTGAACTATGGGAGTGCTGGTCACTGCCCTTGTAGTTAATTGAGAGCTACAAGCCATTTTATGTGGAGGAAGATGGAATTTGTAGTTATCTATTCACAGATCTCTGTGACTGAATGATGCAGATGGGCAGGCAGAGTGGAGCCTTGCACAGCTGCACTGTTTTTAAAATGTGACAGCGTATTCAGAGAGAAGAACTCCCTCCCACTGTCACATGGAAATGGGGGTGAGGTGGGGGATGCAGAACATGTTACATGTTACACCCTAAATACAAATTTAACATGTAACATGTTTAGAAGGTGAACCTATCCTTTAACCCTTTCGCTGACAGGCTCCAAATTTAAACTCAGCTGGCCAGGCCATTTTGCAATTTTTCCATTGCTTTTTTATTTTTCACTTACAGCTTCCAGAGTTTATAAAAGACCCCCAGAATCATATATTTTCTGAAAGCACATGACCAGCAGAATAAAAAGAAGGTGCTACTGATTTTTAGGGCCTCATGATATTTGCGCAAATGTTTCTCAAATCAATATTTTTGCTAAAAATACACAAAAATCATTATTAGCAGATACAAAAACAGCAAATTTTACAAAATTCCTACTAAATATAAATGTTTAATCTGTATTGAGTTAATAAATAGCAAATATTTGTAGATTTTTTAATTGTGCCTTTTTACAAAATGTTGAAAAACTGTAAATAACCTAATTTCTCAAAAAATCTGAAGGTTTTAATTTTTCACTTACAGCTTTCAGAGACTGTAAAAGACCCCCCAAACCATATATTTTCTGAAATCACATGATCAGTAGAATAAAAAGAAGGTGCTACTATTTTTTATTGCCCCATGATATTTGCACAAATGTTTATCAAATCAATATTTTCACAAAAAAAAATCATTAAATTCATTATTAGCAGATACAAATACAGCAAAGTTACAAAATTCTTGCTACATTCTTATTAATTTAAAAGTTGAACCTGTATTCAGTTAATAAATAACAAATATTTGTAAATCTTAAATTGCATCTTTATACGAAATGGTGAAAATCAAACATACGCAAAACTGTAAATAACCAAATTTTTCTAAAAATCTGGAGGTTTTCATTTTTCACTTACAGCTTTCAGAGATTTTAAAAGACCCCTCAAACCATATATTTTCTGAAATCACATGCCAAGTAGAATAAAAATAAGGTACTACTCACTTTAAGGGAACCATTATATTTGTGCAATTGTTTATCAAATCAATATTTTCACAAAAAATACATTAAAATCCTTATTAGCAGATACAAATACAGCAAAGTTACAAAATTCCTGCTACATTCTTATTAATTTAAAATTTGAACCTGTATTCAGTTAATAAATAACAAATATTTGTAAATTTTATTGCGTCTTTATGCAAAATGTAAATAAGCACATTTTTATATTTGCGCAATTGTTTCTCAAAACAATATTTTTGCTAAAAATACACTAAAATCATTACTAGCAGATACAAACACAGCAAACGTTACAAAATGCATGCTCAATTCCTAAAAAATAAACAAGTTTAACCTATATTGAGTTAATAAATAACAAATATTTGTAAATTTTAAATTGCACCTTTTCACAAAATGGTGAAAATCAAATTTATTTCTATAAAAGACTGGAGGTTTTCATTTTTCACTACAAACAGAGTTTAAAAAACAGCCAGCAAACCATATATTTTCTGAAAGCACATGACCAGTAGAATAAAAATAATGTGCTACAGTAGGGGCACAATAGTTGTGCAATGCAAATGTTTATCAAATTGCTGTTTTAACTATAAAAAAACTAAAATCCTTATTAGCATACCAAACACAACATAAATTAAAAAAGTTCCTGCTAAATTCCTACTAAGTCATTGTTCACATGGGGTGTACTAAAGCATACGCCCATGAAGGGCCATATGGAGAGCCATGTTTACCTGCACAGGGATGCACAGGTGCTCTATGCATCCCTTTGCAGGTAGTCCCATTCATGTCCATTGGGATGCAGGGGCTGTAAAGACAGATCTGACATCTGACATTTGTTCAGGTGTAGGTACATGGCCCTCAAACACAGACAGTCTGAGTTCAGGGACATGCACCCACACGGATGTCAAGTTGGGAGCAGTGGCTGCATCCACAAATCCGCTGTGTCTGCATTGACATGAATGGGACTACCTACACAGGAATGCATGGAACACCTGTGCTTTCCCCAGCAGCTGATATTGATGCAACTGCCTGCATTGGGATTCATGGAGATGCACGGAACACTTGTGCATCACTGTGCAGCTAAACACAGCCTTGTTGTAGTATTCCCCACGTGACTGAGACCCTAGGCCCTGTTTAGACTTGCGGTTTGGGGGTGACAAAAATCTGCTGTTGAGCTGCATTTCTGCCACCCGCCAACCTTCCCCCCCTAAGGTGCGATAGGCAGCAGACTGGGTTGTATACATGCTGCAGCTGCAATGCGTCACTTTGCTCCCACAGTTGCTTAACACCTGCTGAATGCTACACATTCAAGTCAAAGTCGAAGTCCCGCAAATGCCCCGCAATACATGTGGTTGGAGCGCATTTGTCTGCAAAAATGGGGGTAAAACTGGTGGTGAGGAAGAAAGAAAGGGGGCTGGAAAACACGTGTTTACCAGCCCCCTCCCCGCTCTCCATTCTGACATTCACTGTTCTCCTGGACAGCAGCTGCAGCCAGCGGGAGGGGATGCAGGGAGAGCCGGCGGTCAGCAGCTTTGCAAATACCGGTAATGGGGGGATCGGCGAGGAAGGGGGGACGCTACAGGAAGGGGGGTCACAGTGGGGGCTGTTTTTTACATTAGGATTAGGATGGTTCTCCATCCTGACATTCACGATCTCCCAGGGAGCAGCTGCAGCCGGCAGGAGGAGGTGAAGGCAGAACCGGTCAGCAGTGCTGTCACAGTGGGGGGATTGCTCTTTGCATATATATATATTTTTTTTTTAGCACTGTGGCAATGGATGCAATTGTCGGCGGGAGAGGCAGCAGGGGAAAGCTGACAATTGCATCCAGTCATGGAAATCGGTGCTGATGGAGGGGGAGGGGGGGATTGGCTGGTATTAGGGGTGAAAGGTGTGCTGGAGGGGGATGTCAGTAGCAGAGGGCATTTTAGTGGTCAGAGCAGCAGGTTGGGTGGAGAGACAGAGAGAAAAAGGAGACAGGCTTATCAGAGTTATAGGTTTTTCAGCAGAGTCTGCTGAACAATTCTGTTATAAGTTTATGGTCACTGAAGTGACCATGAGCTTATTACAAAAGGAGAAATTAGGTCCGTAGGGCGTACGGACCTGGCCAGCTGCAAGCAGTGCTGTAGGTCTGTATGCCATAAGGACCTGGCAGTGGAGGGGTTAAACCAGAATTCTAAGAAGACAAGATCATTTTGGATGGAGAAGGTGATGGCATGCTTTTTGGCCCGTCACCACAATCTGCATAATTTTATTTCAAAGTATATGTTTGTTGTGCTATCATCTGGTCTCCTCATTGTCTGTAGCATCAACTCTAGCCCAGAAAACACCTTTCTAATAACTGAATGCTCATATAAAGCATCAGAGGCAGGAACTGGTGACATTTAATTTGTTGTAAAGATGGAGACGTGGATAAAATACAGTGTAGTAAGAGCCGGTTCACATTAGCGCGACTTGTCAGGCGACTTGTCAGCCTGACAAGTCGCGCTCCCTCGCGGTCCATTGACCGCTACAGGACTCGTTTTAATAGGAGCGACACAAGTCGCTCCGACTTAGAAAAAGGGTCCTGTACTATTTCGGGGCGACCTCGGAGCGACTTGCATAGACTTCCATTATGTGAAGTCCCTGCAAGTCGCTTCAAAGTCGTGGTGCAATGTAATGCACAAGTCGCCCCCGAAGTAGTAAGGAGTCGTGTCGCGCTAATGTGAAGCTGTCCCACACACAATAAGTGAAAAACAAACAAACAAGAAAAATAGGATTCATTTCCCTTGTAATAACAATGACTTCTGTGTCAAAATAAGTAAACTGAAAGCTCTGAGCTCCAGAGTCCAAAATGGTCAGGTAGGAATTGACAGTCTCACAAGCCGTGTTTAAAAGGTGAAAATCATAAGAGAAAGCAGACTGTCAACAGAGAATGCTCTTATTGCACTTACCAGAACTCATGTGACTACTTAAATGTGGTCAAATCCCGCCCATAATCAGAGGACATAGGTTCACCATCCAGGTTGCAGAGAGCTCCTATTCACCTCCTTCTCCAGGCAACTGAATGGTAAGAGGGCTTGATATCCACTGTCACTAACCTACCGTGACTCAAGTATCCGGGTGCTTTAGTAATCCATATGTCATGAAAAAAAGAGTACTCCACATAGTGTATTACCATTGATAAAAAATTATTTAATAAGAGAAGTAACACTTACATATAGTAGATAGATACAGGTATAAAATGCTGGAAACAACACTTCCTCCAATAGTTAAAATGGTCGACAATGATTTGAGCATGTGTGGTTGCTTGTGTAAGTTGCGTTTCAGCACTTATGATGTCATCGGGGCACCAAAGAAGGAGACAGTTTGGGTAAGATGTCACTTCAAAAAGTGGGCAAACTCCTAATGTAAAGAACCCCTTCTTAAACTGATGAAAAATTATTTTTCTTCTGAACAAAACTTACATTTCCTTGTCCCTTGTAAAGTCATTTGGATAAAAGGTTACTTTGTCCAGTCTTTATACTGGCTTTGGATATATTTAGATATATAAATTAAGTCAACTTTTTAGGTATCCCATTTATTAATTTAGTTGCCTACATCTGAAACTGCTTTAACTCCTTTATCCTTTATTTAAAACAGGATCCTCTATTCTAGATGGGACCTTACAGTTCTATTTCCATTGTTGTACTTTCTGAGATTTTGTATGCTTTTTCAGCTACCAATTGGTATTAAGTGATGCCGCTAAGCTTATTGTTAAAATATATTTATAAGTCTATCTCTATCTCTGTTTTGCTTGTCTGTGATACATTTATGATATAGAGATAATGCTATGCCCCAGACCTAGATGCATAATGTTACAATTTTTAATATTACATTTAAAAATCTTACTGTCTATGTTGCCATTTTGCCAACATCTTCCTGTACCATATCACTAATCTTTAGATTTTTAAAAACACGGCGTAACTATGTGTTATTATAAAACATGGCAATAATACTATTTCAGACCCATGAATTGGTCTTGTATTCTTTTTTTTTTATATAAAATATTACCCATCAGATATTACAAGGACTAAACTAATCATCTTTTATCATCAAAATAAAATACCCTGTAAGCAGTAACATTTAATAGACATTTGGCAGACACAATTATAAATAACAATATGTGGCACCTGATTATAATGACGCAGTTCAGGTTCAGAGTTTTACTACTATTCATAAAGTGCTTCAGCAGACCTTTCCTGATTTATGACATCAATAGATCCCTTAAATTACCTCTAATATTAAACTGTATGCAGTGTATTGTCCTATGAAACAAAATGTGACTGTAACATGAACATTAAACACTGAATGTATAATCCATTGTGAGACACGTTTTTTTTTTTTTTTCTGAAGGTCAAGGTTAATGTTACTAGACAGTGCAGTGGATAATAGCATACTTTAAAAACAGTTAATATGGTACATCTGATTCAATCACACAGACATTCTAGCTTTCAAGGGCATCCACTTTTATGTGAACATGACTCTTCATTTTATTTCATATTGCTTACAGAGCTTTGTTGTAAATGGTGACACATGCATTGGTTTATAGAATATATGCTTTGTTGATATTTATTCTATGGATAAATGTTTGTAGGTTGAATAGCATATTGGCATGGCATGTATTTTTGAGGCTTCCATGATGAGATCCCCTTCCTGCAGTTCTTGGACGCCCCAGCATGGATTTTTTCCTTTTTGAGTCTTCAAAGGGGTTGTATGCAATATATTGTGACGATAACATTTTTACAAGCTTGCTCCTCTGTAGTTATGTAATAGCTATGTTATTATAATACACAGAGATTTGTAGATTAACAGCAACTACATTGAGCAGACACTAAATTAGCAATCGGTTACCTCCTATCTTAAAGTGTATGTATGGGAAGGAAAATAAAACATATTTGGCACATCTCATTATTTGCATATATTCCTATGTTATGTACTTACAGAAACACTGTTCAGCTCGCTTTTGTGCTTTTCCACTGCTGGTACCGCATGGTATGGTGTAGGAACGGTTCGGTACGGCACGGTACGGCACGGTACAGCGGCACTTTTCCACTGCAAGGAACGGTACGGCTCTCAAAAACAGTACCGCCTCGATTGTGGTTCCAAGAGGTACCATACCCGGTACCATATCCCATAATCCTTTGCATGCAGTCACTACTAGCCACTGATTGGTCAGAGAATCCCACCCACCCTGTTGTTATCCCACCCACTTAACTTTAGTACTACTTTAGTGGAAAAGCAAACCATACCGTACCGTACCGAAGCGTTCCAACACCGTACCATGCGGTACCAGCAGTGGAAAAGCAAACCGGGCCAAGCAGGGCCAAGCAGGACCGAGTAGAGCCGAGCCGGTACTTGCAGTGGAAAAGTGCCATTACCGTGCATGGTCGGTAAATGGCTAAGGATGCTCCTGCCAGAAATGCTATGTGTTCCTAACTGTCTGCGCTGCATTAAAGCCCAAAGCAGTGTTGTCATCCCGTCTTTCCTGACAAACCGTCTTTCCTATAGGACTACATACAGCAGGCACACCCTCTCTATAACATAAAGAAGATGTATTTTTAGTACAGCAGGAGAGAACAGGGCTGGACTTACAACACTATTTGGCATTTCAGTACAGCACAGGCAGTTAGGGACACACAGCATTTCTGGCAGGATTAGCTCTAAGAAATGAGCCCTGGAGCTCCATGGCTTGTATTTCCTTAATAGAATGCTCTAAGCTTCCCACATTAACTTTGCAGAGTAAGCATCCTTAACCACTTGCCGACCATGGACTGTAGCTTCACTGCTATAATGCAGGACAGGTGCGCTGACTCACATTTGTATATATGTGATTTTGCATTTTCGGGTAGAGGGCGCATGCGTGCGTGCATACATGTCAACCCATCAGGATGTGCTGTCACTGGCCAACGATTTATGCAGGGACCCACGGATCATCAGAGTGAGTGACAGGAGAGAGATTTGTGTATGTAAACAACACAAAACTCTCTTCTGACAGCGTTGCTGTGCCGGTTTTTGTTTTATCCCTTAGTAAAAGCACCACACAGTAAACACTTTATATATAGTTAGGCACATATGTACCAATTGAGTGCCCCAGATGTAAACCCCTTCCCAGCCAGTGCCATCAGTGCAGTGTAAATTTATATTATTAGCACTGATCACTGTATTAGTGTCACTGGAGATGTCAATGGCAGTTAGTGTCAGATTCCAAAGCAAATTTATAAAACAGTGCTTGCTAAATAAGATCAAATAGATAAATAAATAAAGTAGATCATAGAATATGATAAAATAGAATATTTATATTTTTAGTGTCAGATTGTCCGCCATACTATCACAATCCCACTATAAAGCCCCTTTCACACATACGGTCCATTTATCTGCTTTTCATCCATCCGTTGACGGATGAAAAACGGACATCAATGCATCTCTATGTAAAAACGGATGACATCGGATGATCATCCGTAAAACATCTGTTTTCATCCGCTTCCGTCGATGTCCGTTTTTTGGAACAGATGAATGCCCTATTTTTCATCCGTCAAAAAAACAGATCGGACGAAAAACGGATGTAAACGGAAAAACTGTTAATTTTTCATCCGTTTTTGCATTGGTAGTGGATGTAAAAAAAAATGGATGAAAAAACGGATGTAAAAACGAATGAAAAACGGATGAAAAAGGGATGAAAAAACGAATAAAAAACGGATACATTTTGACGTGACTGAACTGGTGAACTGAATGGACAGTATGTGTGAAAGGGGCCTTAAAATAGGGCATTCATCTGTTCCAAAAAAGGACATTGATGGAAGCGGATGAAAATGGATGTTAACAGATGATCATCCTTTGTCATCCATTTTTTCCATAGAGATGCATTGATGTCCGTTTTTCATCCGTCAACGGATGGATGAAAAATGGACAAACGGACCGTATGTGTGAAAGGGGCCTAAGTCATGGATCACCATTATAACTAGTATAAAAAAAAAAGAAATACCAATACTACTATATATCTCATAGTTTGTAGATGCCATAACATTCACGCAAACCAATCAATATACACTTATTGGGATTTTTTTTTTTTTTTTTATCAAAGACATGTAGCAGAATACATTTTGGCCTAATGTATGATGACATGTTATTTTTCAACTTTTTATTTATTTTTTATATTTTTTATTGGATATGAAAGTAACAGAAAGTAAAAAACATAGTTTTTTTTTTTTTTTTTTCATTTATAGTGCAAAAAATGAAAAACCCAGTGCTGGTCAAATACCACCAAAAGAAAAGCTCTATTTGTGGGAAAAATATAAATTTTCCTTGGGTACAGCATTGTATGACCATGCAATTTACAAGTTAACCACTTCAGCCCCGGAAGATTTTACCCCCTATCCTGACCAGGCCCTATTTTGCGATTTGGCACTGCGTTACTTTAACGGACATATGCACAGTCGTGCAACGTTGTACCAAAACGAAATTTACATCCTTTTT